>NC_135267.1:90213849-90216349 GCF_051311805.1 Agelaius phoeniceus | reverse complement strand
ATGGATAATATACTTTGTGGGCTTAGATAATTGGTTGTAAAGAAGTGAATGCGTTGACACTTAATTAGTAAGGAAATAGTTGTCTGAAGATCTTCTTAAAGTGCACCTATTGAATGCTTGTATTTTACTGCCTTTTTTTTTTAATTCCACTGTCGATTTTTCTATCCATGATTGAAATGTCCTCATTTGCTTTAGTGTTGAAGGCCCCTTTTCTATATGTGTGTATGTATGTTTTTTTCCAGCAGGACTTTTCCTCCTGTAGATGTATAAGAAATTATGCATCAGACAAAAGCCTCATAAACTGACCATTTGTCCTTTGGACACAATAGCCTGCCCAGCCCCTCTGCTCCTCCTCTCCAATTATGTGTGATTAGTCTCAGTGTGTTGTGTCAAGAAGGGGGAGTGTGCTGAGTGCTTATTATCTGTTTAGGTACAAGAAGAGCACATTTAGGTTCTGACTATGAATGGAAAGTGAGTCTTTATCAGGACTAAAATCTAAATGCTACTATCCTAGAAATTGCTTTCAAAAAAAAAACACATGCTTTTTTTTGATAAATTCCAAGAAACACTGTAAGAACTAAAGGATTTTATAATGTAATCAGACTATCTCCCTTGAATTAGTTTATATTGGGATATATTGTGGCCCATATATTTGATATATACTTAATGTGATTTTTCTTGTACTGGAAAAGACATAAATCCCACCAAAAAACAGGAGCAGTATCCGATTTCTTAACAGTTTAACAGACTGTTTTAATGACTTCTCAGTAGCAGTCTCTAAACCACAAGACTTTTAAAATGTTGAAAAAAGAGAGAGAGGCAGAGATCATGACTGAGAGAGGAAGGCACTAGCTGCAAGCAAGTGTAGAGAATCCTGCTGAAATACATTAATTAAAAGAATTGCAATTTGACAATAAGCATTCTTCCATATTCAACTCATTGGCCAGCATGTAAACCACAAGCTCCTGAAAGTCTCTTGCTCTTCTGCTTCTTCCCAAATAAATTTCTTCACTGCCAGTTTGCACGTCCTTGTATTCAGTACTTTTTATGCTCCATTAGAGCACCTAGATGGATCTCAGAAGGCATAGGTCAAGTCGCAGTTAGATCATACATTTCTTTCGCACAAAAACTTGAATTGCAATGCCAAGTGATGGGCTAACATCACAATAACAGCAATTTATTCCTCTTTTGATAAAAAGCAGCCTATTCTCGGTGTTAGATAAAGACCAGGGGCAATGCAAACCAACCATTTATCCTAGAACTGAGTAGTATAGCTGGTATGAGTTTCATATTCAAACTCCTGTTGGAAAATACTTGTGCAGTAAGAAATCAAAAGCATTTAGGAGTAATTTGAAATTGCTGTGAAGATGGCTTTAGTGTAATTAGTTTTGTTCTGTTTGTCCCACACAGCAGTGTCTTTGTTTCTCTAAAAGCATGTACAAGGAAATCTTCATAATCAACAAAGCAGTGTGGAAAATAGCGCAATATTAAAATTTGCAAACCTTTTATTTTTGAGAGGACTTGAATGTCTGCTGTACAATAATCTAATAAAGATTGTTAGTTGCCAAAAATAGAGGCAACATCATTTGAAAATTGCGGTTTTAGCTCTAAGAAGAAAACAGTTTTACTCAAATTCGTAGCTGATAATTGCTTTTTATTTCTTTAGTGTCTGTCGTTTGAGTTGAAGGCTTTGCACAGGTGCTGCCATCCCTAAAGTGTGTAATTGATGGCTTGTTTACCAAAGATGCATTTAGGTTTCATCCTGCAAACTCATATTGGAGCTCCACAGGCAGTAAAGTTACTAATCTACATAAGTGCTTGCAGGTTTGGTCCGTGTACACATTTTTAGAGGTACATAAACACATTCTCTTTTTGATTTTTTTTTTTAGAATGGGTGTTGAAAAGTCACAGATATAGGATTTACATGAGGCACTAAGAGTGTTCTCTTTTAGATACATCTCTGAGTCCCTTGCATTAGTAGGTATTTGAATTGTTTCTGAGCACTTAAAGTTTAATAGAAAATACAGTGTTTATTAATACATCAAATATTTTGCTAAGAAAATGTTAGGCAGTTTGTCAAATCATGCTTATAAAATGCATCAGAGCCTTTTATGTTGTGTGTTTTAACTAGCGTCTCATACTTGGTATATTTTTAATGATATAATTTACAGTGTTCTGTAACAGAATATTGAGCTTAATTACTTGGTGTTTGCAAAGCATTTGAAGTTGAATGACACCATGCAAGAGCTATGCTGGCTTGAGAATGGAAATGTTAGGCTGATACAAGTTTCCCTTCACATATTTTGGTAATTCTTACAGCAGTGCTGTGTCTTCTTTCTCAGAGCAAAATGGCAGAGAGGAGTGGTATTCTTGTGGACATCCATTCCTTGGGCACAGCTCTCATGCACCTGGTGCCACTGACAGTTAGTTGTGTGATCTTCAGGATATGAAAGATCAAGAAGAAAGTATTCTATTCCCTGCTGTGAGATATGGCAACACC